>NC_056733.1:922900532-922935532 GCF_019279795.1 Protopterus annectens
AAGCTTAAAGTTATACACATGTCAGGAAGGTCCTAATTTTACTGTCTATAGTTTAAATGAAATACTGTTCTTGTACAGTAGGTAAGTCATTTTTTATTGTTGTGATTTAGGTAACATTATCGTGAAGATACCTGCTGTCATACAACATCACAAATGGCTTTTGAATGAAATTGTGCAGCTACTGAAAGAAGTTGTTGACCATCTGAAACATGAAAACAAGTACTGAATGAAAGAAAAATTAAAACAGGCAGCAGAAAAATTGCAAAAGTTACATTAATACATTTTACCTTCATTTGTAAATAGCATCTCTTAAAGATAGAAGTGAATTGTTGACACTGTCTCTTTTGTGTGTGTTTACATTATTCATCTCCCAGTACAGCTTTATCCTTTTCAGGGTGGGGAGAGAGCTGCATCTTGTTGCAGCAACCAAAAAGCATAAGAAATAAAATTAATCTTTTAAGGGATGTGTTTGCAATATGCACACACATGAACATAAACATACACACACCTATGTGCAATTTATAGGATCATCACTGCAGTAGTGGTATATCTTGGGATGTGGGAGTAAAACAGGCTATATGAACCACAGAAGCAAGTATTATGAGATAGGAAAAGCTAACCACTACACTACTGTGCTGCCCTTTATTTTAATCATTAAAGCTGAATCTGTGTGTTTACTAGAATGACATGCTGAATGTATGCTACTGAAAGAAATCTAATATTTCCCACCTCAGTAAGAAGTATCCTTTACAAACATTGCAGCTATTACAATTTTTATGAGGAGGATTCACATTATGTTAAGTAACTGGTCTTGAACATAAAAAATAATTATCAGTACTTCTTTTAAGTGTCTGGTTCATGGAAGGCATTAAGGATGCTCTGTGTGCTGACAACTGCATAAGATAAGACTGAATTTTCTTAGCCAAGAAAATGTATAAAAAGTTCTTATAGCATTGTTTGTATCAGCATAAAGGAACGTGGAAGATGGCCTTCACTACCTGTAGCTTTATACTCCTCAGTTAGAGAAGTGATAATAAAAAGCCTTACTTGCACTAATAATAATTCAGAAATGATAACTATATATCCTGAAGAAGATATTATTCTTATACTTAGGCTCATAAAGAGGCTGTATTAAGACATGTCTTTCAGTAATCTTTCCTTCTTACAGGAGCTAATTTAGGGCCTTCTCTGAGAGCAGGCATTCATTCTAGAGCAATATGTAAACAATACTATATACCAAAGAACTACACACAGTCAGAGTAACTGGTATAAAAGATTCATTGGCAAAATGTAATTAACTGTAGTGTCATATTAATCTTCCTTCTTTCAGAAATTGATTTTTGCAGTTTCCCTGGATACAAATTTTTCATTCGCCAGGATTAGCCATATCCCACCTGGAAATAACCTTCCACTGTAGAGCATATCCTCCACTGGACCTCAAAAACAAAGGTTTTTTGTAGGTATTGGACAGGAGGTTAGAGGGATGTAGTAGCCTCTGGAGATTATTCTCTGCACCCATTGATCATTTGTAATAGAGCGCCAGGCAGTTCAGTGCTGAGAAAAATGAGCCCCGACTGCTTCCAGAGGAAAGCAATTGGGCAACGCTTCAAGAGCATTGATAAGACCACCCAGAGAAGGAATCTCCAGAGTCTTGGTTTTGGGAACCCCCTCTGCCCCTAAAGGGGTGTCTTCCACCATTGTAACCCCCTCTGCTCTGGGGGAATCCTTGCCACATGCATTACAGAAAGGACCCTGAGATTTTTGTGCCACATTTTTTCACTCCTCTGGTTCCTGGAAAAAGGAACACTGAGGCTTGGAAAAAACATAGGCCAATGGCAGGCAGAGTCTTTCCATCTTGCTCGCACCTGGCTAGTGTGTCCTTCACTTTAGAACCAAATAAGGAAGATGGTTCGATAGGGGAGTTCAAAAAGAAGGACTTGAAGGAGTCCACGAGGTCACAGATGCACATCCAGGCATGACGCTTCATGACTATGGCTGCACTTGCAGCTCCGGCCACCCCTTCAGTTGCATGGAAGAGCAGCTTCATGGATGAATTTGAAATAGATTTAAGGGTGGTAAGTTGAGAGGCAACCTTGTCCCATGCCTCATCAGAAACTTGACCTGCGAGGGATCCAGAAAGTTTGGTAATCAGATCTCTTTGGAGCCTCGTGAAGTGTCCCAAGTAGTTCAGGGACCTGACAGCAAAGGTCGCTGAAGCAAAGACTCACTTCCCCAACCTGTCCACAGCCTGAGACTCCCTGTTGGATGGGTGGACAGTAGGACTTTCTTCCGCTAGATCCTTTTTAGTGGCCACCGCCACCACCATAGCGTCAACTGGCAAACCTCTGGACCAGTGTGGATGTTCTTCCGGGAGAGAAAGAATCTTATCAGGTCTCCGGGGGATGGACTCAATAGAGTCAGGATCCTGCCAAGCATGCTGCATGATGAGATGGATTAACACATCGGCAGGTAGGGTCACCCAAGAGGTACAAGGATGGGAGTGAAAAGCCTGCAGGAACACAAATTTATCCGAGGAGGGGTTGGAGGGCTTCCAGCCACCCCTCTGTTTTAATACTTCCAGAATGTCTCCGAAGGAGACATCATCTGGGGGTGACCATGGGGACCCCTCTCCATTATCATAGTCCATGTCTTTTGCCAAAGACTCTTCAGGAGAGTCTATGTGCTTCCTCTTGCATGCCTTCTTCCGAGAAGGTTCCTCAGTGGGAATATCTGAGGAAGACTCGGAAGGGTGGGTACCCTGAACTGGGGTTTCTTGAGGCTTCTCCTCCCGGCATCCCAGAGGAGGTGGCTCATGATAGCTGTAGCTCAGAGGGAGCAGGATGAAGTTCTGATGTCGGAGGAATGCTTCCCAAAGCAAGCATCCTCTCCATCACCTGGAAAGCAGGCCCACCCAAAGAGGGGTGGGAGCCCAGAACTGAGAAGGACAACCTCGGAACCGGGGGTCACACCCCACTCTATCGGACCCACTCCCAGAGATGGAGCCTCAAGCAGGATCAGGGCAGGTGTTATCCCTGGATCTGAGGGTGAAACTAATAAAACACTCAGAACCATGCCCTGAACCGATGACTCCGCACCCCAACCATGAGTCTGAGGAAGGGACGGTTTCATCGGAACCGAGAACCAAAGGGATGGCCTTGAAGCCTCAATGACAGTCACTGTCGGCGCTGAGTAACAGAGTTCCACAAAAGAAGTCAGAGTAATGGGCTTCAGAACCGACGGTGTCTGAAGGAGGAGTATACGTCAGAGTCCTAGGAGACATAGACCCAAGTCCCAGAGGGGGATGAGTCTTTGGAACATTTGATATCCCTCTGGCTGTTAACAGCTGAGCCAACAGGTGCACTACATTAAGTTTGGATAGACTCCTGCTGGACCTTGTGGATACGCCTGAAGGGGAGTCGGGTCGATCCAAAAAGGGGCTACACATTTGACCCAGAAACAAATCCAAAGAAGGGGAGTATTGGGTCTGTGGTGTCTGAACTAATGGCACCGTAGTCTCTAATTAAGAAACAGGAAGCAAAGGAATCAATGGTGCAGTAAAAGGGCTCTGTGCCGATGGGCACTCAGAGTTAATGTCATCAGTTCCAAGGTAGTGGCAGATGTTGGTACCACTTTCGATGTAGTCGAAGGCAAGGTCAGTGCTGTAGCTGGAGGAGTCAGTGCCGAAGGTGGCACTGACATAGAAAATCTGGTGGTGCAAGACAGCTTGAATCATAATAGTATTCGGAGCAGGGCTTGGAACAGCAATAGTCGGAGCTGAAGTAGCAAGTCTATGCTCTGAGGAAATTTTGTGGGCCTTATGTTTAGACATCTTACCTCTATCACCAGCAGGTGAAAAAGGATCAGAGTGAGGATGTTTCTTGTCCTTCATTGGAGGGGTTGAGACCTCTGACACAGAAAGGACCTCTGAGAAAGGAGAAGCAAGAAGGCCTTTAAAAATCAATTTATTCTTTTGTTCATTCAGCATCCGCTGACTGAAAATTTGACAGATTTGACAGGGGGTTGAACAGAGAGATGAGGAACCCCTAGGCAATAAACGCAGTCATCATGAGAATCGCTATTAGGACGTTTACCATTGCAAGAGGTGCAATGCTTAAACCCTGAAGATCTTTGTTTCTCAGACATGTCCACAAACACACTAACAACAAGCTTACAACACTAGAGTCAGGAAAGAAGATACCAACAATGGTATCAAGAGATACTACAAGGGTAAGGAAAGGGCATACCAGCGATGGTAAGAAGAATTACCCAATGGGTAGAGCTAGGTATGAGAAGGTTACAAATAACTCTAAACTAGTAAAGTAGAAAGAAGAAAGTTTTAGAAACTGACTAGGTAAGAGATATGTATCAAAAATATCAAAAAAAAATACCACTTAGCTTGAGAGCTTTGTACAACATGGCTATATGGCTACGCAGCAAACAAGATCTGAGGTAACAGGGAGAAGGGCATTGTGGATAGCAGCTTAGCTCAAGAGTTTTTTTTTGGTGTACATGAGCTTGGTATTAGGCTGACATGGTTCTGAGGAGCTCGGAACCAACCCATCAGTGATGAATGGAAAGAAGATTAACAACATCAGATGGTAGCACTGGAACATCTCAGAAAGACTAAAAAATAAAAATCACATCAATACGTCAGTCCCTATCTAGGCTATTTCAGGGTATAGCAAATTAGAAAGTAATACTAGATGATTCCAGTGATGTTCGTATGTCGTTAGTAAGCATGCAATCTAAGTCACCTTTGAGAAGCTTAGCCATTTCTTTGAGAGGCTTTGCTTATTAACCTATTGAAATCATGAGATGTTAATAGCCTCCATGCCACAAGAAGGTTTCCTTTAAAACTGTTGCAGTTGTTCTGCATTAGCAGTGATACTCACCAAAAATTATCTTTTCCCCTGATTGATGTACCATGTGTTTAGTCATTCACAATTAGTTCTCTTTGTTCTAATATTTTTTGTTTATATTGCACCCTACTGCAGAAAGTATGACTGAGCTCATCATGATATATATTGTTTCATACCTTTTGTTTACACTGCTTCTGCAGGAGACATTTCACTTACTGAGGGTGGGTTTGGCATAATAATTAAGGTCTTCACCTCGCAGGCACAAGGTACAAGGTTTGGTTCTGACTTTAGGTTATTTGTTAGGCTTAACATGGATCTTCAGTGCAGTTAGCCTAGTATTTACCTATGAACCTATGGTAGCTAGTGATGCACATCAAATGTGTTGGCCAAAAAATAATGATTGCTACTATTATGCGCATAAACATTCTGCATGCATATACATTCTGAATGTGTCCTTTGTGTCTGAGCAGGCAAGACGTTCTGCAGAAGTCCAAGTTGTTTTCCTAAACAGATGCTATGTTATGAAGGGCAAATAAATAAATTTTACTATGCCACATATGTGAAAAATGAAGCATCCCCTCAATAGGAGTTTGTGATAGCATTTCCCCTCCACTATTGTCAGATCACATCCACCTTAGACAGTGACCCCATGAATGGCCACCATTATGCAAAGTGTTTACTAGACAAGTAAGGAAATGTAGTAGATTACCTAGTTTTTCTACTGTATCACACACAAATACCCAAACACATACATGCAGAAAGAAATTGGAATGACCAGAGATGGAAAAAATACCAATACTGGTAAGGCATATATAAACTCTGCACAGAGCGCATCCCAGCTAAGAACAAGAACAGACATCTGTTACCTAGTGGTGACAATGATACTTATTGCATTATTGTGCCACCCAGGATAATCTCAATAAAAAAGTAAAAATATAATAAAAAAACAAACTACAAAGCTAACCATTCATATTGTTTCACTAGTTAGACTCATTTGATATAATTATTGTAAAATGTTGAATATAATGATTTATAAAATGCTCATTTAGACAAGTTCATTGGTTAGACTTTTTTTCCTTATAGTTTAACTACGCTGGGTTCAGTTCTACCCTTTAGTCACTGTCTAAGTCATGTTAATTCTGCATATTTTCATGTCTGTATGGCATTTCTCTAGGTAGTCCAGTCTCTTCCCATTTCATGACAGCACACAGGCTGTTTGTCTAGTGTCAGGCTGTTTGTCTAGTGTCAGCTTTTTGCTATTAACTCTTGTGACCTAGTTCATGGCTGAATCAGGGCTGAAAAATATCAGTTCACTAGATAAATTCCTCATTAACAAATAAATGAATGAAACTATCCCTAAGAAGGGAAACTGCAGAATCTGTGGTGAGGTGTGTGAAATAACAGCAGCTGTATCATGAATCCCGAGTTTCGGAAAATTCTCAACTTTGTGTACTTTTGGAAATTTTAACTAATGTACAGGAGAGAGAAAAAGACCAATGAAGCAAGCAGAAACTAGCTGTGGACCAAGTGATCAAATAAAGCATCCCACAGTTCATCTCTTGATAAAATAGCTTTCAAACATAGACTCGTGAGACAGGGACACTGCATATGAAAATTCTGCAGTGATAGAAAGAAATGGTTTTACTACAAACTAGAAACATCATGACAGCTAGTGATAGGGAGGATTTCTGTTTACTATATTATGAATGGTGTATATTAGTGTTTTCATTTTAACAAATACTAACAGCTGCAAACTTTCAATGGGATTAGCTCACAAATTTCTTTATTATTTATTTATTTGTATTTGCTAATCTAGCTGCATAGCCGGCTTTAGGCACCAGCAAACCCTATGGTCGCTGGGGGCCCCCTGTTTCTAGGATATTTTGTAACGTCTGTCAAACCAACAAAAGTTAGTACAGCAGTCTTGTATAATTAATAAACCAGGTGGGTGGTGATAACTTTTGTTTATATTTCCTCTAAAATTCAAAGATATCTCTGGTTATAGCAATAGTGTTTTATCAAGTAACAGGCTTCACAATGCCATTTAATATGTTTTATCAATGACATAGTGGCCCTGGCTTAGTTTAACCCTTCTGGTGGACATTCTCTTCACTAAAACTAACAACATAGCCAGTTTACCTATTAATACTCGTAACTACAGGGGCCCCCTTATTCATCCTTGACTGTTTTGGGGGGCTGCACAAAAGCTGCTGCTGGTTGTGGAAAAAATTAGAAAAAAATATATTAATTTCCTGATTATTCTCTTTAACCTGAACAGGGCTGTGATATGACCCTGTTAGGATAAAGCTGATCATGGCCACTGCTCTCAATCGCACATATGCTAAAACCAGACTTGCTGAGATATGCTTGTGTGTGTACAGAAAGGTGCAGCAGGATATGCTTGGGGGACTGGGGAATGTGTGATTATTACTGTAATTTTCATCACAGTTAAACCTTACAGGTGTGCCAGTGTGGTCATTGTTTCTTGTACTTTTCTCACAGGCCTCAGAAGTGTAAAATGAAGGCTACTATAGTTTGTGTAGGGCCAGTGTACTGTCTAGGAGCAACAAAGTAGAAAACTATAATTCATTTTTTCACTTTTCTCCCAAATCACACATCAGGCATGTTTACAGATGGCTGCCTTTGAGGGTTAGGGGTGAGAAATGAAGAGGCATGCTGTGTATATGTATGACAGCAGTCACTTGAAATACATGGGTGTGGCAGCTTGAACCTTTGCTTTCATCCCAGTCTAACACCACTGGAGGTATGCATAGGCAGTGACTATCATTTGGGGGTGGGGGGGGACAGGAAGTATTTCCAGACTGAACCTGTATATCCTCACAACAATTGTCTTGTTAGTTTATTGTGAGCTACTGTTTTGTCAGCTTTAAACATTAGGCCTTGGGCATAACTTATGTCTCCCTTCAAAGGAAAAAAAAAGACGAAATTATTTTCTCACTCTTGATTTTTGTTTAGACCGCTGTTGGATGAAAAGGATGGCGAATGCTCTAAAAGTGTATACCAGACCATCTATAACCCAGTAGCTTCTGGGGGCACTAGCTTAACTGAATTCTTTCCTAAATAGTTTTTACTGTGCTGTCATAATCAGGAAAGGTAGATTGAAAGGATGAATGGAAAACTGAAGCTGAACAGCAACACTGGATTTCTTACCTTAATAATAATTTCTGTTCAAGCCATCGCTGTTGAAAAAATTGGTCAAGGGAGAATTCATTGACTAAGCCATTTAACTGACTTTGTCCCAAGTTTCAACACTGCGGTGACCCTTGAATGTCAATATTTAATTACGTTTTTGTAGGGGGTGAAGCAGGAGGGCACAGCCTCTGAAAAAAAATTCAGGCTGTACCATTTTCTTAGGCAGCATACTTCAGAAAATAACATTTTGATGAGTTTGCCCTTAATGAATGGGATGACACCCATTGTAATATTTGTGAAGCTTCTTTTCAAGTATTTTTGATAGTGCTGGCAGTGGGACAGTTGACCTCTACTGGATAACATCAGTACGATGGCCATCTTTGAATGGAGGAATGATGGTGTTGACTGCTTTCCAAGCAGATGATATGTCATTTTCTCATATGGAATAATTTTTCAGGATTAATACTTGGTAGGCAATAGATGGAGCTATGACTCTGACTGACCAAAATAATCAGGTCAAATGAGGTGGAGGTTATTTTAAGATTTTAAGGTGTTTAAGGATTTTAGATGTGAATGGGGTAAATTATGAGAAGGTGTGGACTTCTAGAAGAAGCTAACTGTAAAAGGATGGATGGCGCTCTGGTGGTAGTTGTGGTGTAGTCTGTCAGATTTTAGCAAATATCTATAAAGTGTTGGCAGAAGTTAGCTGTGATACTAACTGGTATTTCTGAAAAGCATAAATAAACAGCTATTGGTCAGAAAGGGATGCCAATCCTCAGAATGATTTATGACATAGCAGTGCACCAAGGGACATCCAGACATGTGGCAGCAAGTCGAATGTATGCCTATACAGATTGTAGAGCTTTAGAATAATGGTGGAGGTTCACTTGGGAGCCTGATATAATTATAGCTCTGTTGACAGAAAATGATGTCAGTGATAACACAGGGGTGTAGCAAGGAATTTCCATTTTGTACTCACAAGCTCTTACTGCTACCCCCATTGGAAATCTGTCACTTACAAATGGACACCTGTCTCAAAATGCTGCCCTCCAGCACTTAATAAATGTAAGTAACATGTTCAGCTGTTCCCCCTAAAACTATTAAAGTTATTGTTTTAGATTAGCAGTATTGCACCTGTTGTTGGAGGCATTCATTTTGACAGATGTAGGTATAATAATGACCTGGAAAAAAGCCATACTGATCTGATGCTCAGAAAAAAAAATGTACTTAGTTGAGTACAAAGAGTATGCCTGGCTACACCGCTGAACACAACAGTATACAAATATAAGTGAATAAAAGAAAACCGCTGTAATATGTTCAAACACAGATAAAAAAAGCACAAAAATGCTTAATTTAATTTAACTTAATTTAATTTAGTTTAATTTAACTTAATTTAATTTAGTTTAAACACAGTTTAAATATGCATACTGTACTAGCTTGATATCTGTTCACTTAGGAACAAAAACAAAACATATAATTTGCAACAAATGCAAATGTGTTATAGGAAAATAATATATTTATTTAACTGAAATGCAGAACTATGATAGTCAATCTTTAACAATACTTAAAACAAGTAAAATAAAACACCTTGTTTTATATATGTTCTCTAGCAAAATCCACTAAAACAGAATTATAAAACATATTAAAACAGACTCTGGAACATGATTTTATTAGAATGTTCACCTTCATGTTCTAACTCCAGCACTAGAGGATAAATACTGTATAATCCAAACCTCTAGCCTTGACCATTGCTTAAATGACCTTGACCATTGCTTAGAGGAAAGTATGTATAACAAAGAAGAAACAGTGTCCATGAATGGCACCAATAGCACTTATCTGCATTGTTTTCCCAGCACTAAAATGCCTTCTTAGAAAATGACATGCTAGAGTATAATCCTCACAGAGTATCCCAGGTCCCTTTTAACCACATTGAAAAGCAGCAGTTCCAACTTATTCATGAAAAGGTGACAAACTGCATAACTAGGCCTGCCAGAATCCTCGGGACCAGTCAAATGGCTATAAACTTTATTAAAAGGAAAACTCAGGGATAATAAACAAAGGGACAACAGCACTACCAAATAAACTAAGAGAATAGTTAGAAATACAACTCATGACTGTCCCAATACAACAGAAGGAACAGCTGATATACTATAGTACATATACAACAAGGACTGAATGCATGCAGTGTTTCAACTGATATTCACAACAATACCGGGTGCATATTTCCCCAGTATATAAGAGAATATGGCTTGACTTGTTAAACAATGTGTACTATTTGATCAGTCTTTTTGTTAACTGTGAAAGCTATTTAATGGTTACATTCTTCTCATTCTAAGACAATGACTGCATTTTACTATGTAATGTTCTGTGATATTTGCTATGAGAGTTGTTAATAATCATTATGTTTTGTCATGCTTTGGACATTAAGCATTTATACCATCCAATCTGTTTGGGTGACACATAGAATCTTAAGAACAGATGTACCGTTTATTAAAAAATGGCATTTTAGTGCCAGTATACTTGAATAAACTAACATATCAACTTACTGAGCCAGTAATGAGGTACACACAACATTAAATACAGTATAAAAGACAGAGATGCAGTTTGGCCTGGCCTGTCACATTCACATAGTGTAACACAGGAGTACAAGCATAGCTCTTACATTTGTAATTCAACAGAGGTCCCACAAATTCTCTCCTTCCACATATAAACTAAATAGCACCAAGAAAGACCTACTTGTACTCGTGCTGAGATGGAAATGTGTCAAGCATAATTTATCAGGCAGAGACAAATAAAATTAGCATGAATTGGGACTCCAATGCAATATTAAGAAGGACAGCCTTTAGGAAAGGCAAACTAGGTAGTTGTCAAGGGTGCCAGCCAGTTCAGAGAAAATTTGATGAACCTCACTTCTGTGATTTATGCTTCACTGATGCATTATCACATAATGCACAGTTTGGCAAACTCACAGAAATATGCACAACACACAAAAAAAGGCCCTGAAAAACAACTATATGTGTTACAGAAAAAAAATTAGCTACGTGTGTTATCTTAAACTTCCGGAAAACAATGTGTTTGAAAACAAATGCATGAGCAATGTGTTTGTGAATGTGTGCATGTTTTATAAAGCCCAGTCCACGTGGATTTGTATGTGTGTGTGTGCATGTACATGATTTGCATAGATGAATGTTCAGTACCTATTATTTACAAATGGGAGAATGAACGGAAGTCAGACTATGTCAGTGAGAAATGAGCATGTTTGTAAATGCATTTGGTATATGAATGGATGTTGGGTGTATCTTTGTTATGAATGTGCATATGAATGAATATGGGCTGTATATGAGGTATGCAAATTATTAAATACTACTGATGAAAGTAAGATGTGTGGACTCTGAAGCACAGTAACAGAATTAACTGAAATGGAGGGCTTACCTCTCTTAGCCTATCTCTCATTGGATCGGTTATTGCCACATAAACAGAAACTATTCTATTCACTGTGCAGTATTCTGAGGTGCTATCCACAGTAAATGTGTGATATAAATGTAAGCTAAATCTCTTCCTTATTAATATAACCTAATCCCTTCCTAATTAGACATCTCAGAGGGTAAATCATTACATTTAAACAATAAACAGTAGCATTCAATGAAACTAAAATATAAATACACAGAAAATTTAAGAAGGAGATAAGAAGCATTTTGAGTGATGATATTCCATTTTTCTGAACCTCATTTAAAATAATGTGATATGCAGATTCTATGTGGAACTATTATAACGCATTACAATACAAAAGCAAAACCAAATCATTAAGAGTTGCCAGTAAACTATAAACAAAACTATGAACTGAGTTTTTTTTCTTTTTTTGTGTTTCAGAAATCAAGAAACTGTTATTGGACAGAATTATTAAAAATATAATGTACTATGGGAAACAAAGTTTATACTGAAGCATGCCATTTACATAGTCATTAATTATCTTTGAAAATATGAATTTATCTTACAACTGCTGGTGCAGCTGTTTAAAATGTATGTTTATGCTGTGTTTTTCTTCAAGAAAAAAATGACAAAATTCTTTGTACAGAGATACAATTAGGATGCATCTGATTTCTCAAAGAGGGGTAGAGAAATTCACTATTGAAGTGCTATGTGATTTTTAGGTAAAGAAGTACCAAGTGGGTTTCACATATATTGTTTTAATTTCTTTCAAAAGTTGTTCTCTTTTACAGAAATTCATTGCTGGCATATAATGTGATTTTTAGGTACAGATGTCAGACTTCTTAGGCTTTGTTTCTAAAACAAAGTGTCCCTTGTATGTTGTTTGAGCTTATAACCAAATGTTTTTATTTTTGTTATTCTGATTTAAAAAAATAAATGGGAGAATACATTTTCTGACACTATGATTTCCACAAGCTTTACTTATCACAAATAATAACCGACTCAATGTATCTCTACAGCTTTATACACACATAACTTTATCTTCTGAGCATGCAGAGCATGCATACAAATATGTATCATTTTCATAATAAAGTCTGAAAAAATATGGCAATAACATATTTTGTTTGAGTCTGTATTTTTGTGAACTTTTGCCAATGCCAAATCTTGTGTCACTCATTTTCTGTTATACACATATAGGCATCCTGTAACAGACTTCTTGGATAACAGCTAGAAGAGTGAATGAATGTTTGCTGGCAACAGACTCTTAATTTATAAAATGTGTGTGTGTACATATACATATATTGAGATATAGATATCGTCCATCTCACAAATTATTTTAGATCTTGACAGGTGAGACCCATGGCGATACTTGCAAACCAGAGGTAATTTGACAAGGACACTGAAGAAATTCCCCTCCTCTTTTTCAACGAATGCTGTAGGATCTTTAACATTCATTGGATGCAGATGAAGGAAGAAGCATTTTGTTCTAAGACTGGAGCATTCATTCTTGTTCACAGTTGTTACTGAAGCTGAAAACATAATTCCTAAAGATCAGGGATGCCTTTATTTACTGTATGTAATTATTTGTGTTTTTTTTTTTTCTTAAGTCAGATCCCAACAACGATTCTAGTGTTCACACCTGCACTTCTAAAAATCCTTGCAGTTTATCTATCAGTTGAATGAAGCCTGATTATCTTATTAATTGTTCTACTGCATTAGTAAGGTAAATGCTGTAATTAAATAAAAAGGTGCTTCAACAAAGTATTAGTTTAAGGATGTACACACTCATGCAACCGCTTATTGTACGTTTTTTATTTTTTATATTTTTTCCCCTAAAAGATTTGTTTTTCAACTGAATTGTACAGGTTATAGGTCACACTGAAGGTGGGAAAAGTTTTGAAATGATTTATTGTGGTCTTTTTTATATCACAAAAACTTGGCATTTTAACAGGGGTGTGTACACGTTTTATATATATTTATACACATCTTCTTGCCAGTAGTCTTTTGTGAGGGTATTTGGGATCCCTGGGAAATGTATTAGTTTTATGGCACCTAATCTATGTGCAGTCTGTTGAGTGCTAGATGATAAACCAAGAAACCAACCCTATATGCAGTCCACTGGTTGACGGAGGGATATCTTTCTTTTTTCTTTCTTTCTTTGTGTGCAGTGAGACTGGTATGCAGTTTCATACCCTTCTGACAATGGGACCCAGGAACTAGTCTATAGTGTATTAATATCTCCACAGGGTAACTTGAAAAAACTGAAGACCAGAAAAAAAAAAAAAGTAGAACAGCCTGACACCACAATGTCCTGCAGATCGTGAAGCAGTGTATAGGCAGCCATTTTAGGAATCTGCAGGTAGGTAGAACCACAGAATTATGAATCAGAGTTGTTAAAGCAGAAAACAAGTGGTAGGAAGGATGCATGCAAAAATAGACACAGCAGACCTAACTGCACAAAAACATTTCTAAAGTAAATGAAAACTGCTACATTAAAACGATAACTACATAACAATGAGGACACAGATTACTGACAATGATATAAGCACAAAACTTACAAAAAGATATGGATGACATGGAGGGAAGGGAGACAGAATGCACACAACAGTAGCAAACAGTATTATCAGCCCTGCAGGTTCAGAGGCAAGCCATCATGAGTCTGTGTCAGTGTTGTTACAAGCTTTACATACATATTTAGGAAGTCCGTTCCAAGGACAGATGTCATTCTCAGAGGTATATGTCAAGGAATTGACAAGTGGCATGGCAACTTTTTGCAGAGACCAGGATAGGCAGACAGAGTAAGGTGTGAAGGAGAAGAGGAAACCAAAAACGAGCAAGAAATAATCCACGACCTTGGAGAAAGAAACCGGAACTTTGTTAAAATCCAAAAAGCAGTGTTTTATTTCTGAAGTATTCCAAAAATCACAAGTAAAATCACACAAGCGCTTTCGCTCAGGCAGTCATGAGCTTTATCAAGTGGAAACAAATTGCAATATGCAGTAACCTCCATTAAATAGCCTGAACAATTATCCAATTAATTAATTAGTGCAATCTAGTGTTTAAAGTGCTCTAGGGCTTACAAGTTGAGTATTAAAAAGGTTGTAATCATTACATCAACCCAGAAAATAAAAAGTTTGCAATAACATGTATACTTAAAAATAACTAACCATAAAAAACATTTACAAATACCAGTTTCCCACGTTTTAGACCATAGAATTCTGAAATCTGGTTAAGTTAAAAGATTATTAGAAAATATTTTAAAAAAGTGTTTAAATTGTCAGTGGATAGTTGGAAGGTTATTTTTTCTCATTTTTACTTTACATTGATAAAAACTTATGATAAAAATGTGCATGGGGTATTTTTTAGTGCCCTTCCATACAACTTTACATGTAGAATTTGATTTGTTAGTCAAGGTAGTGTTGCCATGGTTTTTCAATAATTTAGTGAACTGTGTGGGGATACTGTGTTGTAAAAGGGGTCAACTATAAAAACTACAACCTAGCCCTCCTGAGCTTGAGGACCGGTTTAATACTAATTGTCCCATTCAGACCCGGTGGCTTCCCTGCATTCAATCTCAATTGCCATAATAGTTCACGATAGCCCAAGGTGGATTCCCAGTCGCCACCTCTTGCATCTGGCTCAACCTGTTCCAGGACTAGGAACTGGATTTTAGGTTCCGGGCAGGAGAGTGAATGTTTGTAGAAGGCGCTGGTTTCCTTCTTCCTGGTCATGTCGTAAAGGTGCTCGTAGATACGTTTTCTTAGTTCCCTCTCAGTTTTGCCCACGTAGAAACTTTGACAGTTGGTGCACATCCCTAAGTATACAACCCCTCTAGAGGCACAGGTGTAAAAACCAGTGGGGTGTATCTTGTAGTTCCTAGAAGGGAGGTACGGGGCCACTTCTTTGGATATGGCATGACATTGGGCACAGGCACCACATTTAAATGTGCCCAGCCTTGGTTGTTTTACCTTCAACTCTTTTCTCCGGTTTCTTTCAAATAATTCCTTTAAGTTAGCCCCTCTTCTACGTACAAAACTGGGTTTAGGTGGTATGTGGTCCTTTAGTTCTTCAAAGAGGGTTAAAACCGGCCAGTGGTGTAAAATTGTTTCTTCCAGTTCGTGGGAATTTGATGAGTATGTATGTGCAAAACTGTTAGTGTGAACAGTATCCTTATTTTGTATGTTGTTGGTTACCGGTACAAGACCTCCTCCTAGTATTGGTTTATAGAGGGAATGTCGTGCGGATTTTACCTCTGCTGCTAAAGTTGTAAATAATTCCAGGGGGTAACCACTCTCCAAGAAAAGATTTTTCAGAAAATCCACTTCAGAATCAAAATCTTTTTCCGTACTGCATATTCTACTTGCTCTGATGAGCTGCCCTTTGATGATCCCCCTCTTTTGATATAATGGGTGGGCACTTTCGAAATGCAACAGGGAGTTGGAAAATGTGGTCTTTCTGTGTAATTTGGATTGGAAAGTTTTTTGATTGTAGTCCTTGTAAAGAGTAATGTCCAGATAATGAAGTTCATGCTGGTCCACTGTGTGTGTAAATTGTAGGAAATTCGTTGTTGAATTGATGTGTGTGAGGAATTCAGATAGGTTCCCTTCAGGGCCAGACCATAGAATACAGATGTCGTCCAAGTAACGCCTGTAGAAAAGGATGTGATCTTTCCATGGGGGTGTGAGAACGAAAGTATGCTCCCACATGTGCAGTACTACATTTGCGTAGAAGGATGCACAAGATGCCCCCATGGCAACCCCCTTGCGTTGTCGGTATAGTTCACCATTGAAAAAGATGAAGTTGTTGGACAAAACCATCTCCATCATTTCGGTCAATAAGTTGGACATTTTGTTACTGAGAGTTGTCTTCTGGCCAAGAAATTGGGCAAACCATTCTAAACCTTCTTGATGAGGGATACTGGAAAACAGGTCTTTAATGTCTACTGTGACCAATAAAGTGTCTGGGGAGTAACAGGAGGTGGGGATGTCCCGAAGGAAGTGCCAAGAATCCTTGCAGACATGGGACAGTAGCGGTGTATATTCTTTGGTCATATGATCAATAAATTTTCCCAGGGGTTCGGTCACTCCACCTGCTCCTGATACAATCGGCCTGAATAGCAGTGGATTTGTTCCTTTGTGGGTTTTAGGTATCCCAAAGATGACTGGTATTCTAGGCTTTTCCACATGTAAATAGTTGTAGACCTTTTCATTAATGGCCTGTTGTAATAAAAGGTCATTAAGATAGTACTTGATCTCACCAAAAGCTATATTAATCTCGTTTCGTGAAACCATCTCGTACTGTTCGTCGTTCTGCAACATAGTGTGCATGTGGGCTTCGTAATCCTCTGAGAACATAAGTACAATTCCCCCTCCTTTATCAGGTTTCATGACCCTGATTTTCTCTTCGTGCAAGTGTTTTATAAAATTCATTTCTTGTTCAGAAAAGTTTGGGTGAAGTAGAATTTCTTGGTTGTTATATACTTTCCTGAAGTCGTTTTCCACTAACTTTTCAAAAAAGAGAATTATTGGGTGTAGTGGAGGGTTGAAGAGACTTGTACGCGTTGGGCCTGCTTCATTGATTGTTTGCCCTTTAAAAATCAAATTTAAGTTTAAAGCTCTGGTAAACATTTTTAGATCTATCAAGGCTTGTGTTAAGTTCATGGGTTTAGTTGGAACAAAGTGCAGCCCTCGAGTGAAAACATCAAACGCATTCTTAGGAAGGTCCATGTCCGTATAATTATATATGACAAAGTTGTTTCTCTTTGAAATAGTACAGTTACCCTCAATATTAGTGGGATTAGGTGGATCTAAGTTTGGGGTTCGGTCAGTTTTGGGATCAACCAGGGATGTTGAAATGGTTGATGTGTGATGGCTTATTGGTGAACAAAGTTCCAAGACCTCGGTGCCTGCCTTTGTGTGTGCCCCCAAACCCCGGGCTGGCCGGGGTTCTGGTGAAAATCCTGGTTGTTAGTACCCTTTCTGTTTTTCTCTGCTAGCCTTTCACTTCTTCTGAGGGGTTCCTCTTGTCTATTATATGTGTCACTAGCCCTATCTGGGTTTGTGTTATTGTTTTTAGAAGAAGTTTTAATGTAACCATTGGGGCTGGGGTAGGCCAGGCCATCCCTGTATTCTATGAGATCACGTTCTAATTTTCTTAGTTTTCTATTTAGAATCTTATCACAAAAAACATCAACATTATCAAAAACCTTGTCGTAGTTTGGTTTGAAAGCACTAAAATCAGTGTTAGATGTTAACTCATTGTTTAAAACGTCTAGTTCATTCATTAATGTTTGTGCTTTCAGTTCGTATTCCCCTACCATGACATGCAACATTTCCAATCCAGCTTTGTCTAAAATCTCACACAAGTTAAAATAATAATCAGTGCCATACTGGACATTGTTTGGAAATTTGAAAAAGCGTAGCCCTTTCGGAACACACTTTACTCTCAAACATTCATTCAAGTAATCTATCTCTAGCTGTGTACTCCTTAAGGAGTATAATTTGTCCTTGAACAAGTCCATACTCTGATCAAAATTAGAGAAATTATTAGAGTTGTTGCTACCTTTAGAAAAGGTGAAGCGCTGGCCAGCCCATTTTGTAAAGTTTACATCCTTGTTTCTATATTTTGAAGCAGAATTGCTGGTTCCATTAGTCCCTGGTTGTATGTTAGTTTCAGGAGCTCTAGTAGCTTCTTGGCGATGAGTAGTGTTATTTCTTCTGGATCCGGCGCCAGACATGTCCGTGGAGGATAATGTGTAGCTTGTACCCTCTTCCGGGTCCGCAATTACCGGTAATCCAGATTTATTTTGTAGTGCTTGTTGCTGGTTGCAAGCTAGCCCTGGAGAAGCAGCCGTAGTGGGCTTTAGCAAATTAGTAAGCTCCCTGAGTGCAACCAATACTTGGTTGAACTCCGCTCTGCTCACCGGAAGATCGTTTGCAGTGGTTTTCAGAATTTCAGGAGTTTCTCCTGGGTTGAAGGTTTCTTCCCCGTTGGCCATGGCAGACAAGATCAAGTAAAATGATGTAGAGAAAACCAAAAACGAGCAAGAAATAATCCACGACCTTGGAGAAAGAAACCGGAACTTTGTTAAAATCCAAAAAGCAGTGTTTTATTTCTGAAGTATTCCAAAAATCACAAGTAAAATCACAGGCAGTCCTGAGCTTTATCAAGTGGAAACAAATTGCAATATGCAGTAACCTCCATTAAATAGCCTGAACAATTATCCAGTTAATTAATTAGTGCAATCTAGTGTTTAAAGTGCTCTAGTGCTTACAAGTTGAGTATTAAAAAGGTTGTAATCATTACATCAACCCAGAAAATAAAAAGTTTGCAATAACATGTATACTTAAAAATAACTAACCATAAAAAACATTTACAAATACCAGTTTCCCACGTTTTAGACCATAGAATTCTGAAATCTGGTTAAGTTAAAAGATTATTAGAAAATATTTTAAAAAAGTGTACCATGGCAACACTACCTTGACTAACAAATCAAATTCTACATGTAAAGTTGTATGGAAGGGCACTAAAAAATACCCCATGCACATTTTTATCATAAGTTTTTACCAATGTAAAGTAAAAATGAGAAAAAATAACCTTCCAACTATCCACTGACAATTTAAACACTTTTTAAAAATATTTTCTAATAATCTTTTAACTTAACCAGATTTCAGAATTATATGGTCTAAAACGTGGGAAACTGGTATTTGTAAATATTTTTTATGGTTAGTTATTTTTAAGTATACATGTTATTGCAAACTTTTTATTTTCTGGGTTGATGTAATGATTACAACCTTTTTAATACTCAACTTGTAAGCACTAGAGCACTTTAAACACTAGATTGCACAAATTAATTAATTGGATAATTGTTCAGGCTATTTAATGGAGGTTACTGCATATTGCAATTTGTTTCCACTTGATAAAGCTCAGGACTGCCTGAGCGAAAGCGCTTGTGTGATTTTACTTGTGATTTTTGGAATACTTCAGAAATAAAACACTGCTTTTTGGATTTTAACAAAGTTCCGGTTTCTTTCTCCAAGGTCGTGGATTATTTCTTGCGTGTGAAGGAGAAGAACTATCAGAAGGTTCCAGGGGTCCTACTAAAAACAAACCTCCAAGACAAGCTACAGTATAGATTTTCACAAGGCACAGCCAATTAGATTTAGGCTGTTTAGCTAGACTTCAAAAAAGAAAAACTTCAGCAGCAATACTCCCATTTCCGCCAGTCCTAGTTATGGGCGAACAAATTCAGACTGCATCAACCCAGTGTGCTGAATCTTCCACACAGAACTTCAAAACTGAAGCTTCAGAAACTACTCTGATTCATATCACTCAGCTGCCAATTTTTTTTTTTTGCCTCAGGTTTTGGTCGGTTCTTTCTAAAATGTGTGGTTTTCTGGCAAATCATTGAAAGTTGAAATCAAAAAAATAATTACATACATTTGAGTTTCATGCTTCATAGTCTTCAGAAAATAAATTATTATGCAAAACCTGTTGTTCTAGCATCTTTCCAAGTGTACTAGAACAATATTTAAAAGTTTTCCCTGATTTTGCCCCCCCCCCCATTATATTTGGCTTTGTCCAGATTTCTTCCATTTAGAGGTTGAGAGGCATGCTCGATTCATTGCCTTTGTATATTTTTTAAGTACTTCATGTTTCATCAGCTCTAAACTTTTGAAAAGAAAGACAGCCCATTTCTAGGTAATGAGACATCAAGTAACAAGGAAATCTCGTTTCTCATTAAGCAAGTTACCTACTGTATCTTTTTTCCGTTTATTCTTTTATTTATTTATTTTTTATTATTATGAATTAACTTTTTATTACATTTACCACAGTTATACATTACAAAGCAAACAAAGGAAAGGAAACAATTAATACATAGTAGAAATAAAATAACAATGGATTTACAAAGGATCAAATAACACATGTTATACTGCAATTCACAATTTCCTGTGAGTTTATCCTTGCTGGTGTGATTTCTTAAAGTTTAAGCAAAAAGAAAAAGTACATTATCCCCATTGTAACACAAAACTTTATCCGATGACAGAGCATGTCGTATACTATCAACTGAAATAGGAGTAGTAGTAAGACATTAATAACTAGTTATTTACATAGAAGTTTGTCATTGACCATTGTTACCTAGTATATAAGAAACATTTTAATTGTCTCCCTAAATCTAACAAGGAGAACTATTTACAATATATACATTATTTACAAATGGATGTCACTCATGAAGAATATTTGGTAGAGTTTAGATTTGCATTAGAGTACTAGTGGATCACGGCATACCAAATGAAAGTACTAGCTTAAATTACAGTCTCCAAGGATTGTTGGAAGAAGATTTAACAATTAATATAATTAAAATTAATACAATAGGGCTAGGTACTTTAATTTTAGTGCTGGACTAGGGTAGTATTTCTATTAGCTTCCCCCAGTAAATCTTGAAATAGGTTAGTTTCTTTTGACTGACAGTTTTTAATTTGTTAGCCAAAACATATTTAATAGCCACATTTTTGAATTCTGACCAGGAAATTTTGGATCTATCAAGCCAGTTAAGAGCTATGTAGAATTTGAGTAATGCACTTAATGTTACAATAATCTGTTTGGATTCTAACGTGTATGCATTGGGGAAAATGTTCAATATTGACATTTCCCATGAGAGGGTAGATTTCATGTATCCTGATTTCTCCAGTTTCACTCTTAAAGAGCACCAAAGTTTGTGAACATTTTTACACGACCAAAAGATATGCAAGATGTCAGCTATTGTGTTAGTACACGTGGGACAAAAAGGTGAGGTATTAGGATCTATTTTATTCAGGAAGAGTGGCGTATGGTAGGCGTTGTTATTTATCATGATTTGGGTATAAATTAACTTTTTAAAAGGAGTAAGTTTTGTAGTTATTTGTATTGCCGCCAATTTTTGTTCGTTAGTTAATTTTACATTTTGGGTTATCCAATAGTTTGAGTGTAGAATTTCAGATTGGTGTTTAGTTTGGGTGAATAATAAGTATTCGAAAGCATTTTGTTTTTTAGTAGTAATTGGGAGATGAGTTGTTGATATAACTGGAATTCTTGTAAGGATATGTTTATTTTTGATGTTTTCAAGGATATTAAGTAAATTACTTGATTGACAATTATTCTGTATTTTTTATTTAATGCCAAGGCATTAAGAATGTGACTTAGGAGCTGACCCTTTAATTGATATAGGTCCCATACTGTACAGTTTTTAATATTTGGGTAGTTTTCTAAGTTTAGCATTTTGTTATTTATTTTGAATTCAGGGTTCATATGTATTGGTTGTGCCATAATTAAGGAATTCCTTATGTTTAAGGAAGCGGTCAGTTTTTGGAATGTTACATTATTGATTATAACAGGATGTAAATTGAAGCTTCTTAGAGTTTTGTTGCTAAGGAAAGGAATGGCTTTTGGGTTAATGTTAGATGTTTTTAGATTCTGGTAGTAAATTTTTATCCAAAGGGGGTTCCAGGAGGTATCAAAGGGTTCAAAATGGGTTAGTCGCATAATGTGGTTAGCTCTAATAATATGGTAATATGTTTGGAAATCAGGAAGACTCAGACCACCCCTTTCCTTAGGTAGTATTAGTTTTTTGTAACTAATTCGAATGCTCTTAGGGTGCCATATAAATTTACCCAGTGTTGTTTTCAATTTGGAAAATAATTTGTTTAGGACACATTGGCTTACCGCTTGAAAGTGGTATAATATTTTGGGAAGAATATTCATTTTTATGACTGATGCCTTGGATAGGAAAGAGAGGTTTAAGTTTTTCCATCTGTCCAAATCTTTTGTAATTTTTGACCAAATTATATAGAGATTTTCTTTTATAATTTCTTTTTGAGGGTGAGTGAAGGTAACACCAAGGTATTTGCGTGAGTATTCTATTTTGATCTTTGACTCTGGGAAGAAGGTTTCCTTATGGCTATGAGGGTTTAACAGGAATATTCTGGATTTATTGGGATTCATAGCATAGTTTGAGATTGCCGAGAATTTGTCAATCGAGCTTAGGATTTTCACAAGGTCAGTGGAAGGGTGCTGAAAATAAATGTTGAGATAGTCAGCAAATGCCGTGTATTTAACTTGAACCCTTGAGATGTAAATAGAGTGGTTAAATGTTTTTTGACTTAGCTTTAGGAGGAGGACTTCTAGGTAAAGATTGAAAAGATATGGGGAAAGCGGGCAGCCTTGTCTAGTACCATT
Organism: Protopterus annectens; assembly: GCF_019279795.1. Taxonomy (NCBI): domain Eukaryota; kingdom Metazoa; phylum Chordata; order Ceratodontiformes; family Protopteridae; genus Protopterus; species Protopterus annectens. Next base: position 922,923,188 of record NC_056733.1, read on the forward strand.
GCATATATATATATATATATATATATATAGGATGTGAGTTTGTTTTATTTATATGCAGCGTGGTGGTGGCTTTATTGTACAAGACTCTAATCATAGCTATAAATTCTTCAGGGAGAGCATAGTGCTTTAAGACTTGGAACAAGAAATTTAAGTTAACTCGGTCGAAAGCCTTTTGCGCATCTACTGATAATGCGTATTTAGGGGAAGTGTCTTTAATCGTCATATTAGTTATTGCTTCTATTGTTAATGTGTTATCCCATGCTTGTCTGTGTTTCATAAAGCCTAACTGCTCAGGGGATATGATAGAGGGTAATATTTTGACCAATCTGTGTGCTACTACTGTTGCTAGTATTTTTATGTCTAGGTTAATTAATGTAATTGGACGATAGTCGTTAAGATTTTGACCAGTTGTGCTAGGTTTTAATATGAAAATTGTTTTAGAATTATTTATGTATAGATCTGTGACTCCGTGTTTTATTATGTGATTATATATTTTGAATAGAATTGGGACTAAGAGCTTTGCAAAGGTTTTATAAAATTCTGATGTGTAGCCATCTGGTCCTGGGGATCTCCCTAATTTCATTTTCTTGATGGCTAAAAATATTTCTTCAGTAGTTACAGGTTGTTTAAGAAGCTTAACTTGGGTATCATTGATTTGTGGGAAATGCAGTTAGTCTGAAAACATACTGGATGCCACTTGATCTTCCAGGAGGTGTGGGCCATACATTTATTGGTATGCTTCTTCAAAGGTTTTTATAATATCCTTGTCCGAGTTTAGTATTTTATTGTTATATTTAATTTCTTTTATTTTGAAGGAGGGAGGTTTTATATTGATTATTCTGGCCAGGACCTTGGAAGGAGTTTGGGTCCATTCACCGTATCTATGCAGTAATCTGAGTTCAATAAGAGAGAGGTGATTCAATTGTAGTTCTTGCAGTTGTTTTTGTATAGAAATGGCCTGCTTCTCAAGGCCCGGAGATTGTTTTTGTTGCATTTGTATTTCAAGGTTTTTTAGCTTAGTTTCTAGATTTTCAATCTGGGATTTGGCTTGTTTTTTGAGTATTGATGCTTTTTGTATTAATATTGCTCTGAGTGTTGCCTTGGCAGCTGCCCACTGTATATCCAATGGGATATTAGATTTATCTAAGTTACTGTAGGTCTGGTCAAGTAGTTCTGTTATTTCTTGAGAGATTTCCCTATTTTTTAAAAGATTGTGGTTCAGGGTCAAGTTTGTTGCCCATTTCTCGTTTGTGTTTGGTTTAGTCTCATTTATTTTTAGGTTGATTTTGGCATGATCAAAGTCCTAGGGTCCGTCCAATATTTTATTTCAACCTTGTTGAAATTTGCTGAGATTAGAAAAAAATCTATTCTGGACCATGATTTATGGGACGTTGAGAAGAATGTGTATTTACTGATATCATAGTCCTGTCTGAAGAGTTCAAAGGGGTCAAATAAATTGAAATCCTCCTCTAGCTCATTTATAAGATTGGTCAAATCCACAGGTTGTTTATTGTCTTTGTTCGTTCTGTCAAGTTCAGGTCTGTTAGTCATATTCCAGTCCCCACCTAATATATACAAGTAATTTGGGAATTTTTTTCTAAAATTGAGTAAATGTCATATATAAAAGCAGTTTGTTGCATGCAGGGACCATAAACATTTAGAATAATAATATTTCTTTTGAAAGGTGGGAGGGAGCATGCTAAGTAGCACCACCTGCCATTGGGATCAGTACCACTTGCTTTTATAATGCCTTTGAAAGAATTTTTAACTACTATTGCTACCCCTTTAGATGCATTATCATTCCCAGCTGCTAAAATCAATTTTGCCCATTTCTTATTTGCTTCCTTCTCCCATTGAGCTGTGGTCATGTGTGTTTCCTGAATAAGCGTTATTTCAGCTTCTGATTTATAAATTAGGTGCAAGATTAACCTCTTTTTTATTACTTTGGAGACCTTTAACGTTCCATGATTCCAATAGTGTCATTTTGTCTTTACTGTCAGTGTAATTTGGATGCTGTTGTAGTGGTTAAGACATAAATCAGTCTCTTTATAAGAGTAGTAATATTTTAAGTATACGGTATGTAAGCAATATTGAAGTGTTATCTTCAGTGTTAGTATTAACAAGTGACATTCTACCCCTTGCAGACTTTCCCCAGTGCGTGTCCACAATCTACTATTTTCTGTAAGAGGCGTTATAGAACTATGTATACAACAATTTATAATACAAAGATCTCTTGTTATTCTAAGATCCATCAGATAATTAGCATAATATGACTTCCATGCCTGCATTAGTTTGTAATTAATAATTAATGATAGTAATTTTGTATATTAGTTGAAATAGATTTTTAATTCTAATTGAAATATGCTACTTAGACCAATTTCCTGAGCAAATAACTTAAGAGCTTGAGTTTAGGTTTTTAATTATTTTCAATTAGATACCACAAGGAATTTATCTCTCATAGTTGAAAGATAGCGTCTATATTTGAGATGTTTTTTTCCCTCAAACAGCTTACCTATATTTTAGAACTTTTCTCTTAGTTTAGGTTTAGCTTTTAATGACCCTCAATGAAATTACCATGGACATATATCAGGAGATAAAGAATGCTATCTGTAAATGGGAAGCTTCCGATAGCACATAGTAGAGTCATGTTCTTCAGGTGGCTTCACAAAACATAATATATATTTAGGAAGTTTAAAGTTACAGCATAGTAGGTCTGACAAAAAGAACATAATACAGTGTTATATACTCATCTGATAAGACAATTTCTCTTTCCTCTGCTTTCATAAGTACTCATATATTGTAATGTGCAACAAGATAAATCATTGCCTATTTAGTGTGTTACCAGGTTATGATACTCTGTTCACTTAACTAAATTTATACATCTTAGTTCTTTAAGACACAGATAATTTTAATACTGACCCATATTGTATGTATTAATACTCTTAATACCTTTGCCTATTCAGTGAGACCTCCTTTTCTTAGGAAGAAGTTCTTATTGACTTACCATTTTTCATTCAGTCTCAGACACCCCATAGTGAACATATGATTGTGCAGTGTCTCAAAAACCTTTTCAGTATCTGCTTCAGCATAAGAGTTCAGATTCAGGTGGAGTTTCAGTAAGTCTGCAACTCTGACTATAGTCCAGTAAGCTGTTTAATTATTTAAGTCTAAGATTCCACTAGTGCTTGTAAGCCAGGTATGTGTTGACAGCTTTTTTTTGTGTTTTAGAATTCTGTGTATGATTTTTCATAAAATTATGTCTTGAGGCTTGTTTAATTATTCAACTTCATAGTGTAGTAGGAGGTAAGATTGTGTATGCTTTTAAGTATAATATAAGCAGTGTATTAGTTTAGTGCAATGCTAGGAGATCACTTCATTTTATTCCCAGCTATCTCCTAATTCTATATTATCAATTACAACAGAAATTTTGGGTGGATTTTCCTCCTCCCCCTTTTTAAACCATTTATATCAGAGATTGGCTCTCAGACAGATTGTGATCCCTTCTCTCTAACATCGTTTCCAGAGTAAGCACGAGGGAGAGAGAGACAATCGTCTTTAATATGTTGCTTTGCTTGGATCATATAGAAAGGAGACCTGGAATCCGTTGGCTGTATATATAATTAGTCAGTTCAGGACACTTTATATTGTAAGATATTTGCTAGAGATTAACCTGGAAGAGATGTTGGAGCAAGGGCTTTGATAGCTGTTGTAAGAAGTTAATGAATCTCTGTGCAGAAATAGTGCATTTCCTTTACTCCTTAATTTTATTGCACTGAAATACTGATACTCGGAGATATGAGTAAATGTACCATATGTTTCGGTAATACAAGGAGCAGAAATGTCAGGGAGTTTGTACAAGCATTGAGCTGATTTTAGCTTACTGGGACCTTCTATTAAAGAAGAAAAATTAATAGTACCCAATAGACAATAGGTAATTCACTTTCATGTGTAAATCTTCTGTGTTTGCTAATGTAGATGTACATGATCAATTTTGAATTTTTCCTTCCCTGATAGCTCTAACTCTCTTTGTTTAATATTTGCTTATATGGTGTCTGGATGGTTTGTCTAAATCTTGAAAGGTCTTAAGGGTTGCAAAGTGATCTCTTTTGCATTTATGCTGTGGTTACATAGCAACATAGAATGTCTAGTGTAGCCTCTGGTGTTTGAGACTGGAAAACTTTAACATTAATGTACTACTTAAATACGCTATACTTGCAAGGATTCATGAAGTTGAGGTTGGTTGGATTGTGTATAAAACAATTTCAAAGTCAGCTAAACTTAGACTAGTTACACATAAGACTGTCTGGAATTCATGTATATCTCCTCTCTGTCCAGCCAGACCCACTGTTGATGCATTTTTAACAAAAGCAACCTGACCAATACATTTTAACACAAACTTCTGCACAGATCAGTGTAAAACTCAAATGACATAACATTATTTACAAAACTCCAGCTAATTATGCTGGCATATGTTACACATAATTTGCCCTTCTGTCCCTGACACAGATGGCACTACCTCACATCATCACACACACTATCAAATTAACAGCAATACCCTACTTACCAATGAAGTGGTAAGGAATCTAGGATCACAAGTAGATTGCAACCTTAACTTTGACCACCATATGTCTACTGTAGTAAGGAAGGCTTTCTATACAGCACACGTGATTAGCAAAGGCATCACCTATAGAGCAAAAGAGGTTATAACCACTCTATACTTGTCACTATTCAGGCCCATAATTGAGTATAATGGCTCTATTGGCATGTACCATACAAAGCACCTGCAGCAACTGGAGAAACCTCAGAGTTTTCTAACAGAGAAGATCAAGGGACTCCAGCAATTGCCTTACACAGACCGACTAAAGTCCCTGTCACTATACTCTGTATCATACAGATGTCTTAGCTGAGATTTATACCTGGCTTAAACAGCAAACTCCAACCCAAACCTAATAAACTTACTGCACATCTGCAAATCAAATAGGGCTAGAGCTAGCTGCTGCAGGGGCATAAATATGGTCTGCGACATGAATAGGACGTGCTGGAGGAACAAATTTGTCTCATAGTAACTGCCACGTCTTTGGAGTAGGCTGCCAAGTTATGTGAAGCAGAGCACCTCTATGACACTGTTCAAAAGGAACCTGGATGGGGCTCCATAAATTCTTACAGGAGCTGGTACCCACAGCCTTCCTTGACATGGGCAGTCATGACTAAATACAATCCCTGGGTATTCACTAGAGTATCTGTGGTATTACATTGGGATGAAATGTTGGCATTCTATTTGAGAAGCACCTCGTGCTCAGTTCTGCGCAGATATGGGTGTGTCTGTAGTGATTGACAGGGAAAATGCACGTAGAAATGCCTGATGATTGGCAGGCATGCTAATTCACATGGTACTAAGGCTATCCAATGCACAGTTAACCAGTAAGCAAATCTTGCATGTAGTCTGTTTTTTTCAGGTGGGCAAGCCCCCCTGCACCTCCCACTTCTTTACATCGCTACCAAGTTTTTAAAACACATTCATCCAGTAAATGTTATAGTCTGTACTGTACTAAGAACCTGTTTAGTGGTTTACGACACCATGGATTTTGTGATGGTCCTACAACACATGTAAATACTGTGCTGAACAGATTACCTCAGCCTGACTGAAATGTGAAATATGTCTAAAAAATGCTAAGAAAACAAACAAATACAAAAAAGCCACTCCTGTGCACCAACAGAATGCATTCATCAATATTCATTTCGAGAGAGAAATGAATATTCAGCAGATTCAATAGAATTGTTGGCCTGGAGGCATGATTAGGGTGGAATTTGGTACTGCGCATCCTGCGAGGTACTTCTCTAATAGATTGTCGAAATGTCTAGGCTTGAAATGACCTTTAGGTCGATAGCCTATTAACCTCCAATGATCCCATATACCAAAGTCATTCTAGTTCTAGGGCAATGATAATTATGAAAATGGAGGCATGAATGGTTAGGCTTAAAAAGGTTCTTTGGCCATTAGCTAAGTAACTTCTTATGATCTTGTACGGAGTTGAAAATGCATGAAATAGTTTTTTCTCAGAAAGCTGTGAAACAAAAACAAGTTGGAATCCAGGAATACATATAATAACCAAAATATGTGATAGTGGAATATGGAAAAAAGGAAGGAAACCAATTAGCAATGAGCTTCTCACACCATAATCAAAGTTTCATTTTTCTGATCTTGTTATCTCTACCAGCATAGAAAACTGCTAATAGGAGTCTATGTATGTTATGTACTGCCCAAGTAACATAAAATAAAAATAAATAAATAATAAAAATATATTAGTTAGGTCAGCTGTAGTTCATAATACATTTTCAGCCAGTTTAGGCCTAAATCATTTACTCACATATTCATACCCAAATTTGCTTAAGCAAAGGCCTGAGCTTTAGCAAAAAATCTCATTAAATGTCAGAAAAGAACAATCACAAGTGATGGTCTTTAAATGTTTGCAGACTGGTCCCAATACAACACAAACACAAGCCCACAGGATCATAGATCAAGCTATTAGCAGATCATTTTAGCCTTCATCTACCATCATCACTAGTTACAACACAAAAAGCACAGCCAGTTGGGGTGGAGCATTCACAGCTGGGTTTCTGTGAAGATACTGAATACCATTTGTAACTCTCCGCCATCTTGTTATTGAAGCCTTGCAACTAAATATTTCATTTATTTATGTGTCCATATATGTATGTATGCATACATGTCTTTATTTCATTTAAGGAAACCAAAAAGTAATCAATTTTCAAGCATAAACCATAAAGGTGCAATACACATGCACACAAGCACCTCTAAGCTCTCCTGAATTTGAAGGGTCACATCTAATATGCTCTCAAACTTCGGTTCCATCCCTCCTACATTTAGAAAGTATTTTGAGTTGATAGCACCAATAACAGTACCTAATTATTTTTTCTTTGTCCATAATTCCAAACTAAAAGTTACAAGACATGACACATAACACACGCATATTGTATTAACAGATATGCAGCTATTTACCCCATTAAAGGAGTGGGCCACTTTCCCCCCTTTTTTCAGGATCCAACTTCTTACAAAACAAAACAATAATGTTCATTACAATCTTTCACAAAAAATACTTAGCAATTACAAGTCAGTACACTCGTGTCTAAAACTGTCTAATCAATAAAAAATGGTCTGTAGGCATGGATATGGCCTTTCCCACCATCTCCATTACCAGCTTGGGGGATAAGGGCATACTGAGGCAATGTAGAAATTGCCTTATGTTTTGCAGTAAATTTTAACCCTCCCCAACGATTACCAGGATAAGATATTCCCACTCAACCCTGCAACAGACAAAGTAATCACAAAATGGTCTAATGACATGTTATGCCACATTAACAATTTTAGATCACAGAAATTTTTTATTTTACAATTATCTTAAAGTTGCATACTTAAAATTTCTACATTTTCATGTCTATAAATTTCTATTTCCATACCCGTAGATTGTATACATTTTTTTTTCAAACAATACACAAACATGGTGCTTAATAATGCTGATACAACCAGATTTGTTTTGTACTGTTCCTTAAGCTTCAGTCCAATCAACATAAAGATGGGGGTTTTCCTCTGCAATATCCACTTCCAAATTATCCAATGGTTTCCCCACATACTTCCACTACTTAACAGATTAAGTTAAAGCAGCTCAAATGTGCTGTGGCTTAATGGGATAAAACCCTGACTATAATGCAGGTGACTTGGGTTTGATTAGCATCTCAGGAGTCTGAGGTGCTGACAGGGGAGGACATCCTGGGAGGGAAGTAAGGGAGGGGCCTTTGGGGACCAGGAAGACAACTGTGAAGAGGGTGGGTGAGGTGATGATGTCTGCTCTTTGTGGAAGTGTGGGGTGGTTTGGTGTGGTCCACACAATGCATACCCTACCCATGAGGTGGTAAAAGGGCATAGAAAATAAATTGGGTAAAAATACTCCTAGGAGTAGTGTGAAGTAAACCTGGACTCCTTTTTCTCTCCTTGCTGGCCCTGGCCCTTATTGGAACAGCTCTGTAGGAAGCCAAGAGAGGTAGGTAGACCTGAAGAATGAGAGGAGGCAGTAGACTCTGCTAATGAGCCAGCTACAGGAGGAAAAAACGAGTTCCCCTCCTAAAAGTTTTAGGGCTGTCATTAAACCTTCGGCATCTGGTCAAATTTCAGCTAAAAAAATAATAAAAAGGAGCACACACCACTTTCAACCATCAAGTTCTGAAGAGACAATACACCATAAATTGGTGTATTCTTGCTAGAAGTCTTCTTCAGTGGAGTAGGACAGAGACAAGGACAATCTATTAGGAACCACTTCAAGGGATGCATCTTTGGAGTTTTGTGGTATGGTCCTAATGTCCTGATTGGATGACAGATCAGTACTATGATAATTATTTAGTAGAAAACAAACTACTTAATGACCTGGAATGAAGGTGGGGTCAAACCCTCCTCCACCGCATATGCAAGGGACTTCACATTCCCTTATTTAATATAATTTCCAGTATCACACACCCTCAGGTTAAGTTTGGAAACTTCACAGAAAGCATCCATGGAGTGATTGGGAATAGAAATACTATAAACATACCCATATGGAGACACTGTGCATTTAATGAGGGAACACATTACTTCCCTCCTTTCAAAAACTGAAGTATGTACAGCTCCTGAAAAATTGATCAGCGTAAGCTTCTTTTAATTCCACCTTTTATTGTGTCTAATCAAAACATTTTTGGTGAGGTGGTTCTTGAAATGGTACCTTGCCACCAGCTTGGAAAAGCCACACAAGTTTTACTACCATTGTAAGAATCCAGTGACCGACTACAGCCATGGACTCACAGATGAGCTTTGACATCCAGAAGTCTAGCAGGGTGGGGCAAAGGGGACATCCACCTTGGGTGCAAAATGTTAGGGGAATGCTACTGGCAAATCATGAGCGGTCTTCTATGCATACCAGCATTTTGAAATAAATACCAGCATTGCATTTACTTCTTCTTTTGGCTTTTTCCAGTTAGGGGTCGCCACAGGATCACCTTGTCTGCTCATGATTGGCAGTGGAGTTTTACAGTGTCAAGTTGCCAGCCCGGCGCCCAACCTTACACAGAAGGTGCACACACTCACACCTAAGGCCAATTTAGAGTGTCCAATCCACCTACAGCATGTCTTTGGGATATGGGAGAAAACCGGAGCACCCGGAGGAAACCCACGCGACCACAGGGAGGACATGCAGACTCCGCACAGAAGGCACCCCAGCTGAGGATCGAACCGGAGAGCCTCTTGCTGTGATTTGGCAGTGCTAACCACTGCACCACCGTGGCCGCCCACCAGTATTGCATTTACTTGTTCAGTTTAAATGCATTTCTTCATACTTCTCTGCTTATCCAGTGTGTGAAAGCAGGTAATTCAGTAAAATATTTAAGATATATCAGTAGCATTTTGTGTGTGGTTTGTATTTGAAACACTTGTAGTCAAGTGAAGTAAACTCAAGGCAATCCACACATACAGCACTGTGGCTGCCAAGCTAAATGCAGCTTATTTGGCACTGAAGACAAATGACTTGAATTTTGCATGCAGATAAAAATGATCAGCCAGTTTTTTTAGTATTATTGTTGTCAACTCTCAGACCTGTGTAGCAGCACAATGCTAATTATCCTGAAGCAAATTGATGGCTTCATTATTGAAATTTCAATTTATTCCAAAAACATGCATCTGGAGCTCAGTGGAACCTAGTCGGACTTTCCCGGTCAACAAATGTTAAATAAAAAAATAAATAAATAAAATAAAAAAATGTGTTTCCAACTGCCAGACGACATTTCGATTCTAATGGTTTTTGCAGTACAGCTCTTCTAGGACTGTGTATGAAAAAGTCAGCATCACAACTTTTACTGTCAGTGTTGCTGCGTGTACAGCCTATCACCATCATAACTTCTACTGTATACAGCAACTGCTTTGGTCGTTGTGTGGATCCTTTCTCCTTGTCCTCTATCAAGGTACAAAAATGCAATACTTTGATTAAAGTGACTTGAGACCACACAAAGTAACTAAGGGTCAACTAAAAATGTCACTATACAAGTCAAACTATCTGCTACAAATTTGCCTATTGGGTGATTCCTTAGCAAGTGAATTAGCGGTATGGAGGCAACTGTGAAAGCAGATCTACAATACGTATCACTAAACACAAACCCATGAACTTGTCACACGCACACACACCCTTAAAACACTTTCTCATTCTAATGATAAATAGATTTAACGGCGATGTTTTACAAGGATACCCCCCGGCACTACATGAAATTACAGACAAAACATTCCCTACCCTGTACCCAACAAATATGAGCTTCCTTTTTTACGCAACCAAATCGAGTGTCACCCCTCAAGTCCAACGTGCACAGATATCAGTACGTGGATAAGTAGGTATATGCCTCAACTCTCGCACATCGCATCCATTAAAACAGTAAACAATACGATTAAAAGTACTGAAGCTTCTCTTTAAGGCCCCAAACACTAGAGACGCTGTGAATACATAAATTAAACAAAATGCATATTTGACAGTAGCACGCAGCCAATTAAACGAGAAGCAAGGCAGTTACAAATGTACAACTCATTCTAATGAATATAACCCTGTAAAACTTCGAGGACCAGAGAATCGCATTTCAGTTTTTAAACTTTTTAACAGCAAGTTAAACACGATAGCTGAAATAATCACAGCCCACTCCACAAAAACAGGAGTAATGCACACGAACAGCTCAGTAATTCAAGACAGGTAGAGTCACAATATTAAGAGGAAACCCCCCGCAATACCCCATTAAACACGGGGGAGAATTTAAGTGCTTAACTACTGGAAAGTACAGTACGCGGTAAACACTACACTAAAACCCACTTTGTCAGGACCTGTATTCCAACAATATATTCACTTTAACAAAAAAAAAGAAAAAGAAAAAAAAAACACGTACAACCATTCGCTTAAGGGCCCCACTATATCACAGACCTGAAGGCCGAAAGTAGTACTGTATAAAAAACATCAACAAAGCCTTTTCCCACTAGCTAGGACTGTATCCCAAAACAGTCTGGTTAGTAAACAAGAACAATCATGTAAACTAAAAGACTCAACACAACAACTTAATTATACGCCAATAAATAAGGTAACCACGTTTACTATGGCGCTGAGGTTTGACTGCAAAATACCGGCTTATAAAAGCTGGTAATACATTACAAAACAATCAGGACAGACTCTTCGCATCTCAGGCTAAGCATAACTATCAAATGTCCAGATTTCTGCCTCATATTTTGCTTTGCTACTCATAAAATTTGTGTTTTTTATGGCAAATCACCGAGTACTGAAGCCACTACATGCACTAACATATTCACGTTACTCATGTATGCCACGCCCCAAGCTGCGCAGTACCGCCCGCGAGGCACTACACTGTTAGATAACCTTTAAACTTATAAGAGCAATATTTAATCTGTCCCTAGATAGGAACTACAGCGACAGTCTTTCAGTTTACAGAGGGAAAACAAAACTGCAACGGGAGCGGGAAGATGTTAACAAAATGGGCGGGACTGTTAGAACCTCATTAATGATGTCACAAAAAGGGAGGTGATTAGCTAGGTGGGTGGTAGTGTTTTCAGCTTTGGTCCGATACAGAAATGTGATGTTAGCAACGAGATAGTGTCCCTTTAAACTACTACATATGGGGCTTGGGAAGAGCTCCTTGCATTTATGGGCGATGGGTATCTCATCAATAGTGTCGATCATGCTGTGTTTGTGCAAGATACAATTATCCCTGCAGAAATTGTGTGAAGGCTCCGCCCATTCACCTTCGTTACCTATTGCGTCATCCAGGCATACTGGGTTGTGCCTCTGCGCTTTCACGTTGGTTGAAATTCTGAGAATGGAGTTGTTTTTCGCTTTTCAGGAATCTGTGGAGCTTATCAGTTTCTATTTTCTGGAGGTTGGGTCGATCACATTCTATCGTATCAGACACTGAGAGGATAGGAAAAAGAAGAGAGAGAAAAAAAAATAGAGAGAGTCGATTCTCTGTCGAACATGACATGTGTGCTCTGTTTTGGAAGAACTGGAACACTGGAAAACTGCTTTGTGGACTGAGACGACAATATGACGATATCTCCGTTATTAAGTAGCTGATTTCAGGTAAGTGTAGCTTGTGTTACGTTGTTCGACCTCCAGTACATTTTCAGGATTGTTTATGAGACTATTTTCTCCTGTTTCTCTCCGGCCTCTTACCTCTCCTTCACCTCCTCCATTAGGAATGAAACCTTGCGTGTTGGGCTTTTTCTTATGTGATTAACCTTGGTCTTGTAAAGGTATAGGTCTTCTT